>NW_025548704.1:0-21376 GCF_905237065.1 Salmo salar
AGACTGAACTATAGTATCACAGACTGAACTATAGTAGTCACAGACTGAACTATATAATTCACAGACTGAACTATAGTAGTCACCAGACTGAACTATAGTAGTCACAGACTGAACTATAGTAGTCACAGACTGAACTATGGTAGTCACAGACTGAACTATGGTAGTCACAGACTGAACTATAGTAGTCACAGACTGAACTATAGTAGTCACAGACTGAACTATATAATTCACAGACTGAACTATAGTAGTCTCAGACTGAACTATGGTAGTTACAGACTGAACTATAGTAGTCTCAGACTGAAACAGAGTAGTCACAGACTGAACTATGGTAGTCTCAGACTGAAACTATAGTAGTCACAGACTGAACTATAGTAGTCTCAGACTGAACTATATAATTCACAGACTGAACTATAGTAGTCTCAGACTGAATTATATGCTTCATAGACTGAGCTATGGTAGTCACAGACTAAACTATGGTAGTCACAGACTAAGCTATGGTAGTCATAGACTAAGCTATGGTAGTCACAGACTGAGCTATGGTAGTCACAGACTGAGCTATGGTAGTCACAGACTGAACTATGGTAGTCAGAGACTGAGCTATGGTATTCACAGACTGAACTATAGTAGTCATAGACTGAACAACATAACTCACAGACTGAGCTATGGTAGTCACAGACTGAACTATAGTAGTCAGAGACTGAGCTATAGTAGTCACAAACTGAGCTATGGTAGTCACAGACTGAACTATAGTAGTCACAGACAGAACTATGATAATTCACAGACTGAATTATAGTAGTAACAGACTGAACTATAGTAGCTCATAGACTGAACTATATAATTCACAGACTGAACTATAGTAGTCACAGACTGAACTATAGTCGTCACAGACTGAGCTATAGTAGTAACAGACTGAACTATAGTAGTCACAGACTGAACTATAGTAGTCACAGACTGAACTATAGTAGTCACAGACTGAACTATAGTAGTCCCAGACTGAACTATAGTAGTCACAGACTGAACGATAGTAGTCACAGACTGAACGATAGTAGTCACAGACTGAACTATAGTAGTCACAGACTGAACTATAGTAGTCCCAGACTGAACTATAGTAGTCACAGACTGAACTATATAATTCACAGACTGAACTATAGTAGTCCCAGACTGAACTATAGTAGTCACAGACTGAACAATAGTAGTCAGAGACTGAACTATAGTAGTCACAAACTGAGCTATGGTAGTCACAGACTGAACTATAGTACTCACAGACATAACTATGGTAGTCACAGAATGAGCTATGGTAGTCACAGACTGAACTATGGTAGTCAGAAACTTAGCTATAGTATTCACAAACTGAACTATGGTACTCACAGACATAACTATAGTAGTCACAGACTGAACTACAGTAGTCACAGACTGAACCATAGCAGTCAAAGACTGAACTACAGTAGTCACAGACTGAACTACAGTAGTCACAGACTGAACTATATAATTCACAGACTGAACTATTGTAGTCACAGACTGAACTATGGTAGCCTCAGACTGAAGTATGGTAGTCACAGACTGAACTATAGTAGTCACAGACAGAACTATATAATTCACACACTGAATTATAGTAGTCACAGACTGAACTATAGTAGTCACAGACTGAACTATATAATTCACAGACTGAACTATAGTAGTCACAGACTGAACTATAGTAGTCACAGACTGAACTATGGTAGTCTCAGACTGAACCATAGTAGTCACAGACTGAACTATAGTAGTCTCAGACTGACCTATATAATTCACAGACTGAACTATAGTAGTCTCAGACTGAACTATAGTAGTCCCAGACTGAACTATAGTAGTCACAGACTGAACGATAGTAGTCACAGACTGAACTATAGTAGTCACAGACTGAACTATAGTAGTCACAGACTGAACTATAGTAGTCACAGACTGAACTATATAATTCACAGACTGAACTATAGTAGTCACAGACTGAACTATAGTAGTCACAGACTGAACTATATAAGTCACAGACTGAACTATAGTAGTCACAGACTGAACTATAGTAGTCACAGGCAGAGCTATAGTAGTCACAGACTGAACTATAGTAGTCACAGACTGAACTATAGTAGTCACAGACTGAACTATAGTAGTCCCAGACTGAACTATAGCAGTCACAGACTGAATGATAGTAGTCACAGACAGAACGATAGTAGTCACAGACTGAACTATAGTAGTCACAGACTGAACTATAGTAGTCACAGACTGAACTATAGTAGTCACAGACTGAACTATATGATTCACAGACTGAACTATATTAGTCCAGACTGAACTATAGTAGTCACAGACTGAACTATAGTAGTCACAGACTGAACTATATAATTCACAGACTAAACTATATAATTCACAGACTGAACTATAGTAGTCACAGACTGAACTATATAATTCACAGACTGAACTATAGTAGTCACAGACTGAACTATATAATTCACAGACTGAACTATAGTAGTCACAGACTGAACTATAGTAGTCACAGACTGAACTATAGTAGTCACAGACTGAACTATAGTAGTCACAGACTGAACTATATAATTCACAGACTGAACGATAGTAGTCTCAGACTGAACTATAGTAGTCACAGACTGAACTATAGTAGTCAGAGACTGAACTATAGTAGTCACAAACTGAGCTATGGTAGTCACAGACTGAACTATAGTACTCACAGACATAACTATGGTAGTCACAGAATGAGCTATGGTAGTCACAGACTGAACTATGGTAGTCAGAAACTTAGCTATAGTATTCACAAACTGAACTATGGTACTCACAGACATAACTATAGTAGTCACAGACTGAACTACAGTAGTCACAGACTGAACCATAGCAGTCAAAGACTGAACTACAGTAGTCACAGACTGAACTACAGTAGTCACAGACTGAACTATATAATTCACAGACTAAATTATTGTAGTCACAGACTGAACTATGGTAGCCTCAGACTGAAGTATGGTAGTCACAGACTGAACTATAGTAGTCACAGACAGAACTATATAATTCACACACTGAATTATAGTAGTAACAGACTGAACTATAGTAGTCACAGACTGAACTATATAATTCACAGACTGAACTATAGTAGTCACAGACTGAACTATAGTAGTCACAGGCAGAGCTATAGTAGTCACAGACTGAACTATAGCAGTCACAGACTGAACTATAGTAGTCACAGACTGAACTATAGTAGTCCCAGACTGAACTATAGTAGTCACAGACTGAACTATAGTAGTCACAGACTGAACTATAGTAGTCACAGACTGAACTATAGTAGTCACAGACTGAACTATAGTAGTCACAGACTGAACTATATAATTCACAGACTGAACTATAGTAGTCTCAGACTGAACTATAGAAGTCACAGACTGAGCTATGGTAGTCACAGACTGAACTATGGTAGTCACAGACTGAGCTATGGTAGTCACAGACTGAGCTATGGTAGTCACAGACTGAGCTATGGTAGTCACAGACTGAACTATGGTAGTCACAGACTGAGCTATGGTATTCACAGACTGAACTATAGTAGTCACAGACTGAACTATAGTAGTCACAGACTGAACTATAGTAGTCACAGACTGAACTATAGTAGTCACAGACTGAACTATAGTAGTCACAGACTGAACTATAGTAGTCACAGACTGAACTATAGTAGTCACAGACTGAACTATAGTAGTCACAGACTGAACTATGGTAGTCACAGACTGAACTATAGTAGTCACAGACTGAACTATAGTAGTCACAGACTGAACTATATAATTCACAGACTGAACTATAGTAGTCACAGACTGAACTATGGTAGTCACAGACTGAACTATGGTAGTCACAGACTGAAATATAGTAGTCACAGACTGAACTATAGTAGTCTCAGACTGAACTATATTAGTCACAGACTGAACTATAGTAGTCACAGACTGAACTATAGTAGTCACAGACTGAACTATAGTAGTCACAGACTGAACTATAGTAGTCACAGACTGAACTATAGTAGTCACAGACTGAACTATAGTAGTCACAGACTGAACTATAGTAGTCACAGACTGAACTATATAATTCACAGACTGAACTATAGTAGTCCCAGACTGAACTATAGTAGTCACAGACTGAACTATAGTAGTCACAGACTGAACTATATAATTCACAGACTAAACTATATAATTCACAGACTGAACTATAGTAGTCACAGACTGAACTATATAAGTCACAGACTGAACTATAGTAGTCACAGACTGAACTATATAATTCACAGACTGAACTATATAATTCACAGACTGAACTATAGTAGTCACAGACTGAACTATGGTAGTCTCAGACTGAACTATAGTAGTCACAGACTGAACTATAGTAGTCACAGACTGAACTATATAATTCACAGACTGAACTATAGTAGTCACAGACTGAACTATAGTAGTCACAGACTGAACTATAGTAGTCAAAGACTGAACTATGGTAGTCACAGACTGAACTATGGTAGTCACAGACTGAACTATGGTAGTCACAGACTGAACTATAGTAGTCACAGACTGAACTATAGTAGTCACAGACTGAACTATATAATTCACAGACTGAACTATAGTAGTCTCAGACTGAACTATGGTAGTCACAGACTGAACTATAGTAGTCTCAGACTGAAACATAGTAGTCACAGACTGAACTATGGTAGTCTCAGACTGAAACTATAGTAGTCACAGACTGAACTATAGTAGTCTCAGACTGAACTATATAATTCACAGACTGAACTATAGTAGTCTCAGACTGAATTATATAATTCACAGACTGAGCTATGGTAGTCACAGACTAAACTATGGCAGTCACAGACTGAGCTATGGTAGTCACAGACTAAGCTATGGTAGTCACAGACTGAACTATGGTAGTCACAGACTGAGCTATGGTAGTCACAGACTGAACTATGGTAGTCAGAGACTGAGCTATAGTATTCACAGACTGAACTATAGTAGTCATAGACTGAACAACATAACTCACAGACTGAGCTATGGTAGTCACAGACTGAACTATGGTAGTCACAGACTGAACTATAGTAGTCAGAGACTGAGCTAAAGTAGTCACAAACTGAGCTATGGTAGTCACAGACTGAACTATAGTAGTCACAGACAGAACTATATAATTCACAGACTGAACTATAGTAGTCACAGACTGAACTATAGTAGTCATAGACTGAACTATATAATTCACAGACTGAACTATAGTAGTCACAGACTGAACTATAGTAGTCACAGACTGAGCTATAGTAGTAACAGACTGAACTATAGTAGTCACAGACTGAACTATAGTAGTCACAGACTGAACTATAGTAGTCACAGACTGAACTATAGTAGTCCCAGACTGAACTATAGTAGTCACAGACTGAACTATAGTAGTCACAGACTGAACTATATAATTCACAGACTGAACTATATAATTCACAGACTGAACTATAGTAGTCACAGACTGAACTATATAATTCACAGACTGAACTATAGTAGTCACAGACTGAACTATATAATTCACAGACTGAACTATAGTAGTCTCAGACTGAACTATAGTAGTCACAGACTGAACTATAGTAGTCCCAGACTGAACTATAGTAGTCACAGACTGAACTATATAATTCACAGACTGAACTATAGTAGTCTCAGACTGAACTATAGTAGTCACAGACTGAACTATAGTAGTCAGAGACTGAACTATAGTAGTCACAAACTGAGCTATGGTAGTCACAGACTGAACTATAGTACTCACAGACATAACTATGGTAGTCACAGAATGAGCTATGGTAGTCACAGACTGAACTATAGTAGTCAAAGACTGAACTATGGTAGTCACAGACTGAACTATAGTAGTCACAGACTGAACTATAGTAGTCACAGACTGAACTATATAATTCACAGACTGAACTATAGTAGTCTCAGACTGAACTATGGTAGTCACAGACTGAACTATGGTAGTCTCAGACTGAAACATAGTAGTCACAGACTGAACTATAGTAGTCTCAGACTGAACTATATAATTCACAGACTGAACTATAGTAGTCACAGACTGAACTATAGTAGTCACAGACTGAACTATAGTAGTCACAGACTGAACGATAGTAGTCACAGACTGAACTATAGTAGTCACAGACTGAACTATAGTAGTCACAGACTGAACTATAGTAGTCACAGACTGAACTATAGTAATTCACAGACTGAACTATAGTAGTCACAGACTGAACTATAGTAGTCACAGACTGAACTATAGTAGTCACAGACTGAACTATATAATTCACAGACTAAACTATATAATTCACAGACTGAACTAAAGTAGTCACAGACTGAACTATATAATTCACAGACTGAACTCTAGTAGTCACAGACTGAACTATATAATTCACAGACTGAACTATATAAGTCACAGACTGAACTATAGTAGTCACAGACTGAACTATGGTAGTCTCAGACTGAACTATGGTAGTCACAGACTGAACTATAGTAGTCACAGACTGAACTATATAATTCACAGACTGAACTAAAGTAGTCTCAGACTGAACTATAGTAGTCACAGACTGAACTATAGTAGTCACAGACTGAACTATGGTAGTCACAGACTGAACTATAGTAGTCACAGACTGAACTATAGTAGTCACAGACTGAACTATAGTAGTCACAGACTGAACTATATAAGTCACAGACTGAACTATAGTAGTCTCAGACTGAACTATGGTAGTTCACAGACTGAACTATAGTAGTCACAGACTGAAACATAGTAGTCACAGACTGAACTATGGTAGTCTCAGACTGAAACATAGTAGTCACAGACTGAACTATAGTAGTCTCAGACTGAACTATATAATTCACAGACTGAACTATAGTAGTCTCAGACTGAACTATATAATTCATAGACTGAGCTATGGTAGTCACAGACTGAACTATGGCAGTCACAGACTGAGCTATGGTAGTCACAGACTGAGCTATGTTAGTCACAGACTGAGCTATGGTAGTCACAGACTGAGCTATGGTAGTCACAGACTGAACTATGGTAGTCACAGACTGAGCTATAGTAGTCACAGACTGAACTATAGTAGTCACAGACTGAACAACATAACTCACAGACTGAGCTATGGTAGTCACAGACTGAACTATGGTAGTCACAGACTGAACTATAGTAGTCAGAGACTGAGCTAAAGTAGTCACAGACTGAGCTATGGTAGTCACAGACTGAACTATAGTAGTCACAGACAGAACTATATAATTCACAGACTGAATTATAGTAGTAACAGACTGAACTATAGTAGTCACAGACTGAACTATATAATTCACAGACTGAACTATAGTAGTCACAGACTGAACTATAGTAGTCACAGGCAGAGCTATAGTAGTCACAGACTGAACTATAGTAGTCACAGACTGAACTATAGTAGTCACAGACTGAACTATAGTAGTCACAGACTGAACTATAGTAGTCACAGACTGAACTATAGTAGTCACAGACTGAACTATAGTAGTCACAGACTGAACTATAGTAGTCACAGACTGAACTATATAAGTCACAGACTGAACTATAGTAGTCACAGACTGAACTATATAATTCACAGACTGAGCTATAGTAGTCACAGACTGAACTATATAAGTCACAGACTGAACTATAGTAGTCACAGACTGAACTATAGTAGTCACAGACTGAACTATAGTAGTCACAGACTGAACTATAGTAGTCACAGACTGAACTATATAATTCACAGACTGAACTATAGTAGTCCCAGACTGAACTATAGTAGTCACAGACTGAACTATAGTAGTCAGAGACTGAACTATAGTAGTCACAAACTGAGCTATGGTAGTCACAGACTGAACTATAGTACTCACAGACATAACTATGGTAGTCACAGAATGAGCTATGGTAGTCACAGACTGAACTATGGTAGTCAGAAACTTAGCTATAGTATTCACAAACTGAACTATGGTACTCACAGACATAACTATAGTAGTCACAGACTGAACTACAGTAGTCACAGACTGAACCATAGCAGTCAAAGACTGAACTACAGTAGTCACAGACTGAACTACAGTAGTCACAGACTGAACTATATAATTCACAGACTGAATTATTGTAGTCACAGACTGAACTATGGTAGCCTCAGACTGAAGTATGGTAGTCACAGACTGAACTATAGTAGTCACAGACAGAACTATATAATTCACACACTGAATTATAGTAGTAACAGACTGAACTATAGTAGTCATAGACTGAACTATATAATTCACAGACTGAACTATAGTAGTCACAGACTGAACTATAGTAGTCACAGGCAGAGCTATAGTAGTCACAGACTGAGCTATAGTAGTCACAGACTGAACTATAGTAGTCACAGACTGAACTATAGTAGTCACAGACTGAACTATAGTAGTCACAGACTGAACTATAGTAGTCACAGACTGAACTATAGTAGTCACAGACTGAACTATAGTAGTCACAGACTGAACTATAGTAGTCCCAGACTGAACTATATAATTCACAGACTGAACTATAGTAGTCTCAGACTGAACAATATAAGTCACAGACTGAACTATGGTAGTCACAGACTGAACTATAGTAGTCACAGACTGAGCTATGGTAGTCACAGACTAAACTATGGCAGTCACAGACTGAACTATGGTAGTCACAGACTGAACTATAGTAGTCACAAACTGAGGTATGGTAATCACAGACTGAACTATGGTAGTCACAGACTGAGCTATAGTAGTCACAGACTGAACTATAGTAGTCACAGACTGAACTATAGTAGTCACAGACTGAACTATAGTAGTCACAGACTGAACTATAGAAGTCACAGACTGAACTATAGTAGTCACAGACTGAACTATAGTAGTCACAGACTGAACTATAGTAGTCACAGACTGAACTATAGTAGTCACAGACTGAACTATAGTAGTCACAGACTGAACTATAGTAGTCACAGACTGAACTATATAATTCACAGACTGAACTATAGTAGTCCCAGACTGAACTATAGCAGTCACAGACTGAACTATAGTAGTCACAGACTGAACTATATAAGTCACAGACTGAACTATATAATTCACAGACTGAACTATAGTAGTCACAGACTGAACTATATAATTCACAGACTGAACTATAGTAGTCTCAGACTGAACTATAGTAGTCACAGACTGAACTATAGTAGTCACAGACTGAACTATAGTAGTCACAGACTGAGCTATAGTAGTCACAGACTGAACTATAGTACTCACAGACATAACTATGGTAGTCACAGAATGAGCTATGGTAGTCACAGACTGAACTATGGTAGTCAGAAACTTAGCTATAGTATTCACAAACTGAACTATGGTAGTCACAGACATGAACTATAGTAGTCACAGACTGAACTACAGTAGTCACAGACTGAACTATAGTAGTCAAAGACTGAACTATAGTAGTCACAGACTGAACTATAGTAGTCACAGACTGAACTATATAATTCACAGACTGAACTATTGTAGTCACAGACTGAACTATGGTAGTCTCAGACTGAAGTATAGTAGTCACAGACTGAACTATAGTAGTCACAGACAGAACTATATAATTCACAGACTGAACTATAGTAGTCAACAGACTGAACTATAGTAGTCACAGACTGA
The DNA here is from genome assembly GCF_905237065.1 of Salmo salar. Taxonomy (NCBI): domain Eukaryota; kingdom Metazoa; phylum Chordata; class Actinopteri; order Salmoniformes; family Salmonidae; genus Salmo; species Salmo salar. The sequence goes on from NW_025548704.1 coordinate 9,654, forward strand.
ACTATATAATTCACAGACTGAACTATAGTAGTCACAGACTGAACTATAGTAGTCACAGGCTGAGCTGTAGTAGTCACAGACTGAACTATAGTAGTCACAGACTGAACTATAGTAGTCACAGACTGAACTATAGTAGTCCCAGACTGAACTATAGTAGTCACAGACTGAACGATAGTAGTCACAGACTGAACGATAGTAGTCACAGACTGAACTATAGTAGTCACAGACTGAACTATAGTAGTCACAGACTGAACTATATAATTCACAGACTGAACTATATTAGTCCCAGACTGAACTATAGTAGTCACAGACTGAACTATAGTAGTCACAGACTGAACAATATAATTCACAGACTAAACTATATAATTCACAGACTGAACTATAGTAGTCACAGACTGAACTATATAATTCACAGACTGAACTATAGTAGTCACAGACTGAACTATATAATTCACAGACTGAACTATGGTAGTCACAGACTGAACTATAGTAGTCACAGACTGAACTATAGTAGTCAAAGACTGAACTATGGTACTCACAGACTGAACTATAGTAGTCACAGACTGAACTATAGTAGTCACAGACTGAACTATAGCAGTCAAAGACTGAACTACAGTAGTCACAGACTGAACTACAGTAGTCACAGACTGAACTATATAATTCACAGACTAAATTATTGTAGTCACAGACTGAACTATGGTAGCCTCAGACTGAACTATGGTAGTCACAGACTGAACTATAGTAGTCACAGACAGATCTATATAATTCACACACTGAATTATAGTAGTAACAGACTGAACTATAGTAGTCATAGACTGAACTATATAATTCACAGACTGAACTATAGTAGTCACAGACTGAACTATAGTAGTCACAGGCAGAGCTATAGTAGTCACAGACTGAACTATAGTAGTCACAGACTGAACTATAGTAGTCACAGACTGAACTATAGTAGTCACAGACTGAACGATAGTAGTCACAGACTGAACTATAGTAGTCACAGACTGAACTATAGTAGTCACAGACTGAACTATAGTAGTCACAGACTGAACTATAGAAGTCACAGACTGAACTATAGTAGTCCCAGACTGAACTATAGTAGTCACAGACTGAACTATATAATTCACAGACTGAACTATATTAGTCCCAGACTGAACTATAGTAGTCACAGACTGAACTATAGTAGTCACAGACTGAACTATAGTAGTCACAGACTGAACGATAGTAGTCACAGACTGAACGATAGTAGTCACAGACTGAACTATAGTAGTCACAGACTGAACTATAGTAGTCACAGACTGAACTATATAATTCACAGACTGAACTATATTAGTCACAGACTGAACGATAGTAGTCACAGACTGAACGATAGTAGTCACAGACTGAACTATAGTAGTCCCAGACTGAACTATAGTAGTCCCAGACTGAACTATAGTAGTCACAGACTGAACTATATAATTCACAGACTGAACTATAGTAGTCCCAGACTGAACTATAGTAGTGACAGACTGAACTATAGTAGTCACAGACTGAACTATATAATTCACAGACTAAACTATATAATTCACAGACTGAACTATAGTAGTCACAGACTGAACTATATAATTCACAGACTGAACTATAGTAGTCTCAGACTGAACTATAGTAGTCACAGACTGAACTATAGTAGTCAAAGACTGAACTATGGTAGTCACAGACTGAACTATAGTAGTCACAGACTGAACTATATTAGTCACAGACTGAACTATATAATTCACAGACTGAACTATAGTAGTCTCAGACTGAACTATGGTAGTTACAGACTGAACTATGGTAGTCTCAGACTGAAACATAGTAGTCACAGACTGAACTATAGTAGTCTCAGACTGACCTATATAATTCACAGACTGAACTATAGTAGTCTCAGACTGAACTATGGTAGTTACAGACTGAACTATGGTAGTCTCAGACTGAAACATAGTAGTCACAGACTGAACTATAGTAGTCTCAGACTGACCTATATAATTCACAGACTGAACTATAGTAGTCTCAGACTGAACTATATAATTCATAGACTGAGCTATGGTAGTCACAGACTAAACTATGGTAGTCACAGACTGAGCTATGGTAGTCACAGGCTGAACGATGGTAGTCAGAGACTGAGCTATGGTATTCACAGACTGAACTATAGTAGTCATAGACTGAACAACATAACTCACAGACTGAGCTATGGTAGTCACAGACTGAACTATGGTAGTCAGAAACTTAGCTATAGTATTCACAAACTGAACTATGGTACTCACAGACATAACTATAGTAGTCACAGACTGAACTACAGTAGTCACAGACTGAACCATAGCAGTCAAAGACTGAACTACAGTAGTCACAGACTGAACTACAGTAGTCACAGACTGAACTATATAATTCACAGACTAAATTATTGTAGTCACAGACTGAACTATGGTAGCCTCAGACTGAAGTATGGTAGTCACAGACTGAACTATAGTAGTCACAGACAGAACTATATAATTCACACACTGAATTATAGTAGTAACAGACTGAACTATAGTAGTCATAGACTGAACTATATAATTCACAGACTGAACTATAGTAGTCACAGACTGAACTATAGTAGTCACAGGCAGAGCTATAGTAGTCACAGGCAGAGCTATAGTAGTCACAGACTGAACTATAGTAGTCACAGACTGAACTATAGTAGTCACAGACTGAACTATAGTAGTCACAGACTGAAATATAGTAGTCCCAGACTGAACTATAGTAGTCACAGACTGAACGATAGTAGTCACAGACTGAACGATAGTAGTCACAGACTGAACTATAGTAGTCACAGACTGAACTATAGTAGTCCCAGACTGAACTATAGTAGTCACAGACTGAACTATATAATTCACAGACTGAACTATAGTAGTCCCAGACTGAACTATAGTAGTGACAGACTGAACTATAGTAGTCACAGACTGAACTATATAATTCACAGACTAAACTATATAATTCACAGACTGAACTATAGTAGTCACAGACTGAACTATATAATTCACAGACTGAACTATAGTAGTCTCAGACTGAACTATAGTAGTCACAGACTGAACTATAGTAGTCAAAGACTGAACTATGGTAGTCACAGACTGAACTATAGTAGTCAAAGACTGAACTATGGTAGTCTCAGACTGAAACATAGTAGTCACAGACTGAACTATAGTAGTCTCAGACTGACCTATATAATTCACAGACTGAACTATAGTAGTCTCAGACTGAACTATGGTAGTTACAGACTGAACTATGGTAGTCTCAGACTGAAACATAGTAGTCACAGACTGAACTATAGTAGTCTCAGACTGACCTATATAATTCACAGACTGAACTATAGTAGTCTCAGACTGAACTATATAATTCATAGACTGAGCTATGGTAGTCACAGACTAAACTATGGTAGTCACAGACTGAGCTATGGAAGTCACAGGCTGAACGATGGTAGTCAGAGACTGAGCTATGGTATTCACAGACTGAACTATATAATTCACAGACTGAACTACAGTAGTCTCAGACTGAACTATATAATTCATAGACTTAGTTATGGTAGTCATAGACTGAACTATGGTAGTCACAGACTGAGCTATAGCAGTCACAGACTGAACTATAGTAGTCACAAACTGAGGTATGGTAATCACAGACTGAACTATAGTACTCACAGACATAACTATAGTAGTCACAGAATGAGCTATGGTAGTCACAGACTGAACTATGGTAGTCAGAGACTGAGCTATAGTAGTCACAGACTGAACTATATAATTCACAGACTAAACTATATAATTCACAGACTGAACTATAGTAGTCACAGACTGAACTATATAATTCACAGACTGAACTATAGTAGTCACAGACTGAACTATATAATTCACAGACTGAACTATAGTAGTCTCAGACTGAACTATAGTAGTCACAGACTGAACTATAGTAGTCAGAGACTGAACTATAGTAGTCACAAACTGAGCTATGGTAGTCACAGACTGAACTATAGTACTCACAGACATAACTATGGTAGTCACAGAATGAGCTATGGTAGTCACAGACTGAACTATGGTAGTCAGAAACTTAGCTATAGTATTCACAAACTGAACTATGGTACTCACAGACATAACTATAGTAGTCACAGACTGAACTACAGTAGTCACAGACTGAACCATAGCAGTCAAAGACTGAACTACAGTAGTCACAGACTGAACTACAGTAGTCACAGACTGAACTATATAATTCACAGACTAAATTATTGTAGTCACAGACTGAACTATGGTAGCCTCAGACTGAAGTATGGTAGTCACAGACTGAACTATAGTAGTCACAGACAGAACTATATAATTCACACACTGAATTATAGTAGTAACAGACTGAACTATAGTAGTCACAGACTGAACTATATAATTCACAGACTGAACTATAGTAGTCACAGACTGAACTATAGTAGTCACAGGCAGAGCTATAGTAGTCACAGGCAGAGCTATAGTAGTCACAGACTGAACTATAGTAGTCACAGACTGAACTATAGTAGTCACAGACTGAACTATAGTAGTCACAGACTGAACTATATAATTCACAGACTGAACTATAGTAGTCTCAGACTGAACTATAGTAGTCACAGACTGAACTATAGTAGTCAGAGACTGAACTATAGTAGTCACAAACTGAGCTATGGTAGTCACAGCCTGAACTATAGTACTCACAGACATAACTATGGTAGTCACAGAATGAGCTATGGTAGTCACAGACTGAACTATGGTAGTCAGAAACTTAGCTATAGTATTCACAAACTGAACTATGGTACTCACAGACATAACTATAGTAGTCACAGACTTAACTATAGTAGTCTCAGACTGAACTATATAATTCACAGACTGAACTATAGTAGTCTCAGACTGAACAATAGCAGTCACAGACTGAACTATGGTAGTCTCAGACTTAACTATAGTAGTCACAGACTGAACTATAGTAGTCTCAGACTGAACTATATAATTCACAGACTGAACTACAGTAGTCTCAGACTGAACTATATAATTCATAGACTTAGTTATGGTAGTCATAGACTGAACTATGGTAGTCACAGACTGAGCTATAGCAGTCACAGACTGAACTATAGTAGTCACAAACTGAGGTATGGTAATCACAGACTGAACTATAGTACTCACAGACATAACTATAGTAGTCACAGAATGAGCTATGGTAGTCACAGACTGAACTATGGTAGTCAGAGACTGAGCTATAGTAGTCACAGACTGAACTATATAATTCACAGACTAAACTATATAATTCACAGACTGAACTATAGTAGTCACAGACTGAACTATATAATTCACAGACTGAACTATAGTAGTCACAGACTGAACTATATAATTCACAGACTGAACTATAGTAGTCTCAGACTGAACTATAGTAGTCACAGACTGAACTATAGTAGTCAGAGACTGAACTATAGTAGTCACAAACTGAGCTATGGTAGTCACAGACTGAACTATAGTACTCACAGACATAACTATGGTAGTCACAGAATGAGCTATGGTAGTCACAGACTGAACTATGGTAGTCAGAAACTTAGCTATAGTATTCACAAACTGAACTATGGTACTCACAGACATAACTATAGTAGTCACAGACTGAACTACAGTAGTCACAGACTGAACCATAGCAGTCAAAGACTGAACTACAGTAGTCACAGACTGAACTACAGTAGTCACAGACTGAACTATATAATTCACAGACTAAATTATTGTAGTCACAGACTGAACTATGGTAGCCTCAGACTGAAGTATGGTAGTCACAGACTGAACTATAGTAGTCACAGACAGAACTATATAATTCACACACTGAATTATAGTAGTAACAGACTGAACTATAGTAGTCACAGACTGAACTATATAATTCACAGACTGAACTATAGTAGTCACAGACTGAACTATAGTAGTCACAGGCAGAGCTATAGTAGTCACAGGCAGAGCTATAGTAGTCACAGACTGAACTATAGTAGTCACAGACTGAACTATAGTAGTCACAGACTGAACTATAGTAGTCACAGACTGAACTATATAAGTCACAGACTGAACTATAGTAGTCTCAGACTGAACTATAGTAGTCACAGACTGAACTATAGTAGTCACAGACTGAACTATAGTAGTCAGAGACTGAACTATAGTAGTCACAAACTGAGCTATGGTAGTCACAGCCTGAACTATAGTACTCACAGACATAACTATGGTAGTCACAGAATGAGCTATGGTAGTCACAGACTGAACTATGGTAGTCAGAAACTTAGCTATAGTATTCACAAACTGAACTATGGTACTCACAGACATAACTATAGTAGTCACAGACTTAACTATAGTAGTCTCAGACTGAACTATATAATTCACAGACTGAACTATAGTAGTCTCAGACTGAACAATAGCAGTCACAGACTGAACTATGGTAGTCTCAGACTTAACTATAGTAGTCACAGACTGAACTATAGTAGTCTCAGACTGAACTATATAATTCACAGACTGAACTACAGTAGTCTCAGACTGAACTATATAATTCATAGACTTAGTTATGGTAGTCATAGACTGAACTATGGTAGTCACAGACTGAGCTATAGTAGTCACAGACTGAACTATAGTAGTCACAAACTGAGGTATGGTAATCACAGACTGAACTATAGTACTCACAGACATAACTATAGTAGTCACAGAATGAGCTATGGTAGTCACAGACTGAACTATGGTAGTCAGAGACTGAGCTATAGTAGTCACAGACTGAACTATATAATTCACAGACTAAACTATATAATTCACAGACTGAACTATAGTAGTCACAGACTGAACTATATAATTCACAGACTGAACTATAGTAGTCACAGACTGAACTATATAATTCACAGACTGAACTATAGTAGTCTCAGACTGAACTATAGTAGTCACAGACTGAACTATAGTAGTCAGAGACTGAACTATAGTAGTCACAAACTGAGCTATGGTAGTCACAGACTGAACTATAGTACTCACAGACATAACTATGGTAGTCACAGAATGAGCTATGGTAGTCACAGACTGAACTATGGTAGTCAGAAACTTAGCTATAGTATTCACAAACTGAACTATGGTACTCACAGACATAACTATAGTAGTCACAGACTGAACTACAGTAGTCACAGACTGAACCATAGCAGTCAAAGACTGAACTACAGTAGTCACAGACTGAACTACAGTAGTCACAGACTGAACTATATAATTCACAGACTAAATTATTGTAGTCACAGACTGAACTATGGTAGCCTCAGACTGAAGTATGGTAGTCACAGACTGAACTATAGTAGTCACAGACAGAACTATATAATTCACACACTGAATTATAGTAGTAACAGACTGAACTATAGTAGTCATAGACTGAACTATATAATTCACAGACTGAACTATAGTAGTCACAGACTGAACTATAGTAGTCACAGGCAGAGCTATAGTAGTCACAGGCAGAGCTATAGTAGTCACAGACTGAACGATAGTAGTCACAGACTGAACTATAGTAGTCACAGACTGAACTATAGTAGTCACAGACTGAACTATATAATTCACAGACTGAACTATATTAGTCCCAGACTGAACTCTAGTAGTCACAGACTGAACTATAGTAGTCACAGACTGAACTATAGTAGTCCCAGACTGAACTATAGTAGTCACAGACTGAACGATAGTAGTCACAGACTGAACGATAGTAGTCACAGACTGAACTATAGTAGTCACAGACTGAAATATAGTAGTCACAGACTGAACTATAGTAGTCACAGACTGAACTATATAATTCACAGACTGAACTATAGTAGTCCCAGACTGAACTATAGTAGTGACAGACTGAACTATAGTAGTCACAGACTGAACTATATAATTCACAGACTAAACTATATAATTCACAGACTGAACTATAGTAGTCACAGACTGAACTATATAATTCACAGACTGAACTATAGTAGTCTCAGACTGAACTATAGTAGTCACAGACTGAACTATAGTAGTCAAAGACTGAACTATATAATTCACAGACTGAACTATAGTAGTCTCAGACTGAACTATGGTAGTTACAGACTGAACTATGGTAGTCTCAGACTGAAACATAGTAGTCACAGACTGAACTATAGTAGTCTCAGACTGACCTATATAATTCACAGACTGAACTATAGTAGTCTCAGACTGAACTATGGTAGTTACAGACTGAACTATGGTAGTCTCAGACTGAAACATAGTAGTCACAGACTGAACTATAGTAGTCTCAGACTGACCTATATAATTCACAGACTGAACTATAGTAGTCTCAGACTGAACTATATAATTCATAGACTGAGCTATGGTAGTCACAGACTAAACTATGGTAGTCACAGACTGAGCTATGGTAGTCACAGGCTGAACGATGGTAGTCAGAGACTGAGCTATGGTATTCACAGACTGAACTATAGTAGTCATAGACTGAACAACATAACTCACAGACTGAGCTATGGTAGTCACAGACTGAACTATGGTAGTCAGAAACTTAGCTATAGTATTCACAAACTGAACTATGGTACTCACAGACATAACTATAGTAGTCACAGACTGAACTACAGTAGTCACAGACTGAACCATAGCAGTCAAAGACTGAACTACAGTAGTCACAGACTGAACTACAGTAGTCACAGACTGAACTATATAATTCACAGACTAAATTATTGTAGTCACAGACTGAACTATGGTAGCCTCAGACTGAAGTATGGTAGTCACAGACTGAACTATAGTAGTCACAGACAGAACTATATAATTCACACACTGAATTATAGTAGTAACAGACTGAACTATAGTAGTCATAGACTGAACTATATAATTCACAGACTGAACTATAGTAGTCACAGACTGAACTATAGTAGTCACAGGCAGAGCTATAGTAGTCACAGGCAGAGCTATAGTAGTCACAGACTGAACGATAGTAGTCACAGACTGAACTATAGTAGTCACAGACTGAACTATAGTAGTCACAGACTGAACTATATAATTCACAGACTGAACTATATTAGTCCAGACTGAACTATAGTAGTCACAGACTGAACTATAGTAGTCACAGACTGAACTATAGTAGTCCCAGACTGAACTATAGTAGTCACAGACTGAACGATAGTAGTCACAGACTGAACGATAGTAGTCACAGACTGAACTATAGTAGTCACAGACTGAAATATAGTAGTCCCAGACTGAACTATAGTAGTCACAGACTGAACTATGTAATTCACAGACTGAACTATAGTAGTCCCAGACTGAGCTATAGTAGTCACAGACTGAACTATAGTAGTCACAGACTGAACTATATAATTCACAGACTAAACTATATAATTCACAGACTGAACTATAGTAGTCACAGACTGAACTATATAATTCACAGACTGAACTATAGTAGTCTCAGACTGAACTATAGTAGTCACAGACTGAACTATAGTAGTCAAAGACTGAACTATGGTAGTCACAGACTGAACTATAGTAGTCACAGACTGAACTATATTAGTCACAGACTGAACTATATAATTCACAGACTGAACTATAGTAGTCCCAGACTGAACTATGGTAGTTCACAGACTGAACTATGGTAGTCTCAGACTGAAACATAGTAGTCACAGACTGAACTATAGTAGTCTCAGACTGAACTATATAATTCACAGACTGAACTATAGTAGTCTCAGACTGAACTATGGTAGTTACAGACTGAACTATGGTAGTCACAGACTGAAACATAGTAGTCACAGACTGAACTATAGTAGTCTCAGACTGACCTATATAATTCACAGACTGAACTATAGTAGTCTCAGACTGAACTATATAATTCACAGACTGAGCTATGGTAGTCACAGACTAAACTATGGTAGTCACAGACTGAGCTATGGTAGTCACAGGCTGAACGATGGTAGTCAGAGACTGAGCTATGGTAGTCACAGACTGAACTATAGTAGTCATAGACGACAACATAAGTCACAGAATGAGCTATGGTAGTCACAGACTGAACTATGGTAGTCAGAAACTTAGCTATAGTATTCACAAACTGAACTATGGTACTCACAGACATAACTATAGTAGTCACAGACTGAACTACAGTAGTCACAGACTGAACCATAGCAGTCAAAGACTGAACTACAGTAGTCACAGACTGAACTACAGTAGTCACAGACTGAACTATATAATTCACAGACTAAATTATTGTAGTCACAGACTGAACTATGGTAGCCTCAGACTGAAGTATGGTAGTCACAGACTGAACTATAGTAGTCACAGACAGAACTATATAATTCACACACTGAATTATAGTAGTAACAGACTGAACTATAGTAGTCATAGACTGAACTATATAATTCACAGACTGAACTATAGTAGTCACAGACTGAACTATAGTAGTCACAGGCAGAGCTGTAGTAGTCACAGGCAGAGCTATAGTAGTCACAGACTGAACTATAGTAGTCACAGACTGAACTATAGTAGTCACAGACTGAACTATAGTAGTCACAGACTGAACTATAGTAGTCACAGACTGAACGATAGTAGTCACAGACTGAACTATAGTAGTCACAGACTGAACGATAGTAGTCACAGAATGAACGATAGTAGTCACAGACTGAACTATAGTAGTCACAGACTGAACTATAGTAGTCACAGACTGAACTATATAATTCACAGACTGAACTATAGTAGTCCCAGACTGAACTATAGTAGTCACAGACTGAACTATAGTAGTCACAGACTGAACTATATAATTCACAGACTAAACTATATAATTCACAGACTGAACTATAGTAGTCACAGACTGAACTATATAATTCACAGACTGAACTATAGTAGTCACAGACTGAACTATAGTAGTCACAGACTGAACTATAGTAGTCAAAGACTGAACTATAGTAGTCACAGACTGAACTATAGTAGTCACAGACTGAACTATAGTAGTCACAGACTGAACTATAGTAGTCACAGACTGAACTATAGTAGTCTCAGACTGAACTATATAATTCACAGACTGAACTATAGTAGTCACAGACTGAACTATGGTAGTCACAGACTGAACTATGGTAGTCTCAGACTGAAACATAGTAGTCACAGACTGAACTATAGTAGTCTCAGACTGACCTATATAAGTCACAGACTGAACTATAGTAGTCTCAGACTGAACTATATAATTCACAGACTGAGCTATGGTAGTCACAGACTGAAACTATGGTAGTCACAGACTGAGCTATGGAAGTCACAGGCTGAACGATGGTAGTCAGAGACTGAGCTATAGTAGTCACAGACTGAACTATATAATTCACAGACTGAACTACAGTAGTCTCAGACTGAACTATATAAGTCATAGACTTAGTTATGGTAGTCATAGACTGAACTATGGTAGTCAGAGACTGAGCTATGATGTCACAGACTGAACTATAGTAGTCACAGACTGAACTATGGTAGTCACAGACTGAACTATAGTAGTCACAGACTGAACTATAGTAGTCACAGACTGAACTATAGTAGTCACAGACTGAACTATAGTAGTCACAGACTGAACTATAGTAGTCACAGACTGAACTATAGTAGTCACAGACTGAACTATAGTAGTCACAGACTGAACTATAGTAGTCACAGACTGAACTATATAATTCACAGACTGAACTATAGTAGTCACAGACTGAACTATAGTAGTCACAGACTGAACTATAG
>NW_025548705.1:0-25484 GCF_905237065.1 Salmo salar
TGAACTATAGTAGTCTCAGACTGAACTATATAATTCACAGACTGAACTATAGTAGTCACAGACTGAACTATAGTAGTCTCAGACTGAACTATAGTACTCACAGACATAACTATAGTAGTCACAGAATGAGCTATGGTAGTCACAGACTGAACTATGGTAGTCAGAGACTGAGCTATAGTATTCACAGACTGAACTATAGTAGTCTCAGACTGAACTATGGTACTCTCAGACTGAACTATAGTAGTCACAGACTGAACTATATAATTCACAGACTGAACTATAGTAGTCTCAGACTGAACTATAGTAGTCACAGACTGAACTATAGTAGTCAAAGACTGAACTATGGTAGTCACAGACTGAACTATAGTAGTCACAGGCAGAGCTATAGTAGTCACAGACTGAACTATAGTAGTCACAGACTGAACTATAGTAGTCACAGGCAGAGCTATAGTAGTCACAGACTGAACTATAGTAGTCACAGACTGAACTATAGTAGTCACAGGCAGAGCTATAGTAGTCACAGACTGAACTATAGTAGTCCCAGACTGAAGTATAGTAGTCACAGACTGAACTATAGTAGTCACAGGCAGAGCTATAGTAGTCACAGACTGAACTATAGTAGTCCCAGACTGAACTAAAGTAGTCACAGACTGAACGATAGTAGTCACAGACTGAACTATAGTAGTCACAGACTGAACTATAGTAGTCCCAGACTGAACTATAGTAGTCACAGACTGAACTATATAATTCACAGACTGAACTATAGTAGTCCCAGACTGAACTATAGTAGTCACAGACTGAACTATAGTAGTCACAGACTGAACTATAGTAGTCACAGACTGAACTATATAATTCACAGACTAAACTATATAATTCACAGACTGAACTAAAGTAGTCACAGACTGAACTATATAATTCACAGACTGAACTCTAGTAGTCACAGACTGAACTATATAATTCACAGACTGAACTATAGTAGTCACAGACTGAACTATATAATTCACAGACTAAACTATATAATTCACAGACTGAACTATATAATTCACAGACTGAACTATAGTAGTCACAGACTGAACTATATAATTCACAGACTGAACTATAGTAGTCTCAGACTGAACTATAGTAGTCACAGACTGAACTATAGTAGTCAAAGACTGAACTATGGTAGTCACAGACTGAACTATGGTAGTCACAGACTGAACTATAGTAGTCACAGACTGAACTATATAATTCACAGACTGAACTATAGTAGTCTCAGACTGAACTATGGTAGTTACAGACTGAACTATAGTAGTCTCAGACTGAACTAGAGTAGTCACAGACTTAACTATGGTAGTCTCAGACTGAAACATAGTAGTCACAGACTGAACTATAGTAGTCCCAGACTGAACTATAGTAGTCACAGACTGAACGATAGTAGTCACAGACTGAACTATAGTAGTCACAGACTGAACTATAGTAGTCCCAGACTGAACTATAGTAGTCACAGACAGAACTATATAATTCACAGACTGAACTATAGTAGTCCCAGACTGAACTATAGTAGTCACAGACTGAACTATAGTAGTCACAGACTGAACTATAGTAGTCACAGACTGAACTATATAATTCACAGACTAAACTATATAATTCACAGACTGAACTAAAGTAGTCACAGACTGAACTATATAATTCACAGACTGAACTCTAGTAGTCACAGACTGAACTATATAATTCACAGACTGAACTATAGTAGTCACAGACTGAACTATATAATTCACAGACTAAACTATTTAATTCACAGACTGAACTATATAATTCACAGACTGAACTATAGTAGTCACAGACTGAACTATGGTAGTCTCAGACTGAACTATTGTACTCTCAGACTGAACTATAGTAGTCACAGACTGAACTATATAATTCACAGACTGAACTATAGTAGTCTCAGACTGAACTATAGTAGTCACAGACTGAACTATAGTAGTCAAAGACTGAACTATGGTAGTCACAGACTGAACTATGGTAGTCACAGACTGAACTATAGTAGTCACAGACTGAACTATAGTAGTCACAGACTGAACTATATAATTCACAGACTGAACTATAGTAGTCACAGACTGAACTATAGTAGTCAAAGACTGAACTATAGTAGTCACAAACTGAGCTATGGTAGTCACAGACTGAACTATAGTACTCACAGACATAACTATGGTAGTCACAGAATGAGCTATGGTAGTCACAGACTGAACTATGGTAGTCAGAAACTTAGCTATAGTATTCACAAACTGAACTATGGTACTCACAGACATAACTATAGTAGTCACAGACTGACTACAGTAGTCTCAGACTGAACCATAGCAGTCAAAGACTGAACTACAGTAGTCACAGACTGAACCACAGTAGTCACAGACTGAACTATATAATTCACAGACTGAATTATTGTAGTCACAGACTGAACTATGGTAGCCTCAAACTGAAGTGTGGTAGTCACAGACTGAACAATAGTAGTCACAGACAGAACTATATAATTCACACACTGAATTATAGTAGTAACAGACTGAACTATAGTAGTCATAGACTGAACTATATAATTCACAGACTGAACTATATAATTCACAGACTGAACTATAGTTGTCACAGACTGAACTATATAATTCACAGACTGAACTATAGTTGTCACAGACTGAACAATATAATTCACAGACTGAACTCTAGTAGTCACAGACTGAACTATATAATTCACAGACTGAATTATAGTAGTCACAGACTGAACTATAGTAGTCACAGACTGAACTATGGTACTCTCAGACTTAACTATAGTTGTCACAGACTTAACTATAGTAGTCTCAGACTGAACTATATAATTCACAGACTGAACTATAGTAGTCTCAGACTGAACAATAGCAGTCACAGACTGAACTATGGTAGTCTCAGACTTAACTATAATAGTCACAGACTGAACTATAGTAGTCTCAGACTGAACTATATAATTCACAGACTGAACTGCAGTAGTCTCAGACTGAACTATATAATTCATAGACTTAGTTATGGTAGTCATAGACTGAACTATGGTAGTCACAGACTGAGCTATAGTAGTCACAGACTGAACTATAGCAGTCACAAACTGAGGTATGGTAATCACAGACTGAACTATAGTACTCACAGACATAACTATAGTAGTCACAGAATAAGCTATGGTAGTCACAGACTGAACTATGGTAGTCAGAGACTGAGCTATAGTATTCACAGACTGAACTATAGTAGTCTCAGACTGAACTATGGTACTCTCAGACTGAACTATAGTAGTCACAGACTGAACTATATAATTCACAGACTGAACTATAGTAGTCTCAGACTGAACTATAGTAGTCACAGACTGAACTATAGTAGTCAAAGACTGAACTATGGTAGTCACAGACTGAACTATAGTAGTCACAGGCAGAGCTATAGTAGTCACAGACTGAACTATAGTAGTCACAGACTGAACTATAGTAGTCACAGACTGAACTATAGTAGTCACAGGCAGAGCTATAGTAGTCACAGACTGAACTATAGTAGTCCCAGACTGAACTATAGTAGTCACAGACTGAACTATAGTAGTCACAGGCAGAGCTATAGTAGTCACAGACTGAACTATAGTAGACACAGACTGAACTATAGTAGTCACAGACTGAACTATAGTAGTCACAGACTGAACTATAGTAGTCACAGACTGAACTATAGTAGTCACAGACTGAACTATAGTAGTCACAGGCAGAGCTATAGTAGTCACATACTGAACTATAGTAGTCACAGACTGAACTATAGTAGTCACAGACTGAACTATAGTAGTCACAGACTGAACTATATAATTCACAGACTGAACTATAGTAGTCTCAGACTGAACTATGGTAGTTACAGACTGAACTATGGTAGTCTCAGACTGAAACATAGTAGTCACAGACTGAACTATAGTAGTCTCAGACTGACCTATATAATTCACAGACTGAACTATAGTAGTCTCGGACTGAACTATAGTAGTGACAGACTGAACTATAGTAGTCACAGACTGAACTATATAATTCACAGACTAAACTATAGTAGTCACAGACTGAACTATATAATTCACAGACTGAACTATAGTAGTCTCAGACTGAACTATAGTAGTCACAGACTGAACTATAGTAGTCAAAGACTGAACTATGGTAGTCACAGACTGAACTATAGTAGTCACAGACTGAACTATAGTAGTCACAGACTGAACTATATAATTCACAGACTGAACTATAGTAGTCACAGACTGAACTATAGTAGTCACAGGCAGAGCTATAGTAGTCACAGGCAGAGCTATAGTAGTCACAGACTGAACTATAGTAGTCACAGACTGAACTATAGTAGTCACAGACTGAACTATAGTAGTCACAGACTGAACTATAGTAGTCCCAGACTGAACTATAGTAGTCACAGACTGAACGATAGTAGTCACAGACTGAACGATAGTAGTCACAGACTGAACTATAGTAGTCACAGACTGAACTATAGTAGTCCCAGACTGAACTATAGTAGTCACAGACTGAACTATATAATTCACAGACTTAACTATAGTAGTCCCAGGTTGAACTATAGTAGTGACAGACTGAACTATAGTATTCACAGACTGAACAATATAATTCACAGACTGAACTCTAGTAGTCACAGACTGAACTATATAATTCACAGACTGAACTATAGTAGTCACAGACTGAACTATATAATTCACAGACTAAACTATATAATTCACAGACTGAACTATAGTAGTCACAGACTGAACTATATAATTCACAGACTGAACTCTAGTAGTCACAGACTGAACTATATAATTCACAGACTGAACTATAGTAGTCACAGACTGAACTATATAATTCACAGACTAAACAATATAATTCACAGACTGAACTATATAATATACAGACTGAACTATAGTAGTCACAGACTGAACTATGGTAGTCTCAGACTGAACTATGGTACTCTCAGACTGAACTATAGTAGTCACAGACTGAACTATATAATTCACAGACTGAACTATAGTAGTCTCAGACTGAACTATAGTAGTCACAGACTGAACTATAGTAGTCAAAGACTGAACTATGGTAGTCACAGACTGAACTATGGTAGTCTCAGACTGAAACATAGTAGTCACAGACTGAACTATAGTAGTCTCAGACTGAACTATATAATTCACAGACTGAACTATAGTAGTCTCAGACTGAACTATATAATTCATAGACTTAGTTATGGTAGTCATAGACTGAACTATGGTAGTCACAGACTGAGCTATAGTAGTCACAGACTGAACTATAGCAGTCACAAACTGAGGTATGGTAATCACAGACTGAACTATAGTACTCACAGACATAACTATAGTAGTCACAGAATAAGCTACTGGTAGTCACAGACTGAAATATGGTAGTCAGAGACTGAGCTATAGTATTCACAGACTGAACTATGGTAGTCAGAGACTGAGCTATGGTATTCACAGACTGAACTATAGTAGTCATAGACTGAACAACATAACTCACAGACTGAGCTATGGTAGTCACAGACTGAACTATGGTAGTCACAGACTGAACTATAGTAGTCAGAGACTGAACTATAGTAGTCACAAACTGAGCTATGGTAGTCACAGACTGAACTATAGTACTCACAGACATAACTATGGTAGTCACAGAATGAGCTATGGTAGTCACAGACTGAACTATGGTAGTCAGAAACTTAGCTATAGTATTCACAAACTGAACTATGGTACTCACAGACATAACTATAGTAGTCACAGACTGACTACAGTAGTCTCAGACTGAACCATAGCAGTCAAAGACTGAACTACAGTAGTCACAGACTGAACCACAGTAGTCACAGACAGAACTATATAATTCACACACTGAATTATAGTAGTAACAGACTGAACTATAGTAGTCATAGACTGAACTATATAATTCACAGACTGAACTATATAATTCACAGACTGAACTATAGTTGTCACAGACTGAACTATATAATTCACAGACTGAACTATAGTTGTCACAGACTGAACAATATAATTCACAGACTGAACTCTAGTAGTCACAGACTGAACTATATAATTCACAGACTGAATTATAGTAGTCACAGACTGAACTATAGTAGTCACAGACTGAACTATGGTACTCTCAGACTTAACTATAGTAGTCACAGACTTAACTATAGTAGTCTCAGACTGAACTATATAATTCACAGACTGAACTATAGTAGTCTCAGACTGAACAATAGCAGTCACAGACTGAACTATGGTAGTCTCAGACTTAACTATAATAGTCACAGACTGAACTATAGTAGTCTCAGACTGAACTATATAATTCACAGACTGAATTGCAGTAGTCTCAGACTGAACTATATAATTCATAGACTTAGTTATGGTAGTCATAGACTGAACTATGGTAGTCACAGACTGAGCTATAGTAGTCACAGACTGAACTATAGCAGTAACAAACTGAGGTATGGTAATCACAGACTGAACTATAGTACTCACAGACATAACTATAGTAGTCACAGAATGAGCTATGGTAGTCACAGACTGAACTATGGTAGTCAGAGACTGAGCTATAGTATTCACAGACTGAACTATAGTAGTCTCAGACTGAACTATGGTACTCTCAGACTGAACTATAGTAGTCACAGACTGAACTATATAATTCACAGACTGAACTATAGTAGTCTCAGACTGAACTATAGTAGTCACAGACTGAACTATAGTAGTCAAAGACTGAACTATGGTAGTCACAGACTGAACTATAGTAGTCACAGGCAGAGCTATAGTAGTCACAGACTGAACTATAGTAGTCACAGACTGAACTATAGTAGTCACAGGCAGAGCTATAGTAGTCACAGACTGAACTATAGTAGTCACAGACTGAACTATAGTAGTCACAGGCAGAGCTATAGTAGTCACAGACTGAACTATAGTAGTCCCAGACTGAAGTATAGTAGTCACAGACTGAACTATAGTAGTCACAGGCAGAGCTATAGTAGTCACAGACTGAACTATAGTAGTCCCAGACTGAACTAAAGTAGTCACAGACTGAACGATAGTAGTCACAGACTGAACTATAGTAGTCACAGACTGAACTATAGTAGTCCCAGACTGAACTATAGTAGTCACAGACTGAACTATATAATTCACAGACTGAACTATAGTAGTCCCAGACTGAACTATAGTAGTCACAGACTGAACTATAGTAGTCACAGACTGAACTATAGTAGTCACAGACTGAACTATATAATTCACAGACTAAACTATATAATTCACAGACTGAACTAAAGTAGTCACAGACTGAACTATATAATTCACAGACTGAACTCTAGTAGTCACAGACTGAACTATATAATTCACAGACTGAACTATAGTAGTCACAGACTGAACTATATAATTCACAGACTAAACTATATAATTCACAGACTGAACTATATAATTCACAGACTGAACTATAGTAGTCACAGACTGAACTATGGTAGTCTCAGACTGAACTATTGTACTCTCAGACTGAACTATAGTAGTCACAGACTGAACTATATAATTCACAGACTGAACTATAGTAGTCTCAGACTGAACTATAGTAGTCACAGACTGAACTATAGTAGTCAAAGACTGAACTATGGTAGTCACAGACTGAACTATGGTAGTCACAGACTGAACTATAGTAGTCACAGACTGAACTATATAATTCACAGACTGAACTATAGTAGTCTCAGACTGAACTATGGTAGTTACAGACTGAACTATAGTAGTCTCAGACTGAACTAGAGTAGTCACAGACTTAACTATGGTAGTCTCAGACTGAAACATAGTAGTCACAGACTGAACTATAGTAGTCCCAGACTGAACTATAGTAGTCACAGACTGAACGATAGTAGTCACAGACTGAACTATAGTAGTCACAGACTGAACTATAGTAGTCCCAGACTGAACTATAGTAGTCACAGACAGAACTATATAATTCACAGACTGAACTATAGTAGTCCCAGACTGAACTATAGTAGTCACAGACTGAACTATAGTAGTCACAGACTGAACTATAGTAGTCACAGACTGAACTATATAATTCACAGACTAAACTATATAATTCACAGACTGAACTAAAGTAGTCACAGACTGAACTATATAATTCACAGACTGAACTCTAGTAGTCACAGACTGAACTATATAATTCACAGACTGAACTATAGTAGTCACAGACTGAACTATATAATTCACAGACTAAACTATTTAATTCACAGACTGAACTATATAATTCACAGACTGAACTATAGTAGTCACAGACTGAACTATGGTAGTCTCAGACTGAACTATTGTACTCTCAGACTGAACTATAGTAGTCACAGACTGAACTATATAATTCACAGACTGAACTATAGTAGTCTCAGACTGAACTATAGTAGTCACAGACTGAACTATAGTAGTCAAAGACTGAACTATGGTAGTCACAGACTGAACTATGGTAGTCACAGACTGAACTATAGTAGTCACAGACTGAACTATAGTAGTCACAGACTGAACTATATAATTCACAGACTGAACTATAGTAGTCTCAGACTGAACTATGGTAGTTACAGACTGAACTATAGTAGTCTCAGACTGAACTAGAGTAGTCACAGACTTAACTATGGTAGTCTCAGACTGAAACATAGTAGTCACAGACTGAACTATAGTAGTCTCAGACTGAACTATATAATTCACAGACTGAACTATAGTAGTCTCAGACTGAATTATATAATTCATAGACTGAGCTATGGTAGTCACAGACTAAACTATGGTAGTCACAGACTAAGCTATGGTAGTCATAGACTAAGCTATGGTAGTCACAGACTGAGCTATGGTAGTCACAGACTGAACTATGGTAGTCAGAGACTGAGCTATGGTATTCACAGACTGAACTATAGTAGTCATAGACTGAACTATAGTAGTCACAAACTGAGCTATGGTAGTCACAGACTGAACTATAGTAGTCACAGACAGAACTATATAATTCACACACTGAATTATAGTAGTAACAGACTGAACTATAGTAGTCATAGACTGAACTATATAATTCACAGACTGAACTATAGTAGTCACAGACTGAACTATAGTCGTCACAGGCAGAGCTATAGTAGTCACAGACTGAACTATAGTAGTCACAGACTGAACTATAGTAGTCCCAGACTGAACTATAGTAGTCACAGACTGAACGATAGTAGTCACAGACTGAACGATAGTAGTCACAGACTGAACTATAGTAGTCAGAGACTAAACTATAGTAGTCACAGGCAGAGCTATAGTAGTCACAGACTGAACTATAGTAGTCACAGGCAGAGCTATAGTAGTCACATACTGAACTATAGTAGTCACAGACTGAACTATAGTAGTCACAGACTGAACTATAGTAGTCACAGGCAGAGCTATAGTAGTCACAGACTGAACTATAGTAGTCCCAGACTGAACTATAGTAGTCACAGACTGAACGATAGTAGTCACAGACTGAACTATAGTAGTCACAGACTGAACTATAGTAGTCCCAGACTGAACTATAGTAGTCACAGACTGAACTATATAATTCACAGACTGAACTATAGTAGTCCCAGACTGAACTATAGTAGTCAGACTGAACTATAGTAGTCACAGACTGAACTATATAATTCACAGACTGAACTATAGTAGTCACAGACTGAACTATGGTAGTCTCAGACTGAACTATTGTACTCTCAGACTGAACTATAGTAGTCACAGACTGAACTATATAATTCACAGACTGAACTATAGTAGTCTCAGACTGAACTATAGTAGTCACAGACTGAACTATAGTAGTAAAAGACTGAACTATGGTAGTCACAGACTGAACTATGGTAGTCACAGACTGAACTATAGTAGTCACAGACTGAACTATAGTAGTCACAGACTGAACTATATAATTCACAGACTGAACTATAGTAGTCTCAGACTGAACTATGGTAGTTACAGACTGAACTATAGTAGTCTCAGACTGAACTAGAGTAGTCACAGACTTAACTATGGTAGTCTCAGACTGAAACATAGTAGTCACAGACTGAACTATAGTAGTCTCAGACTGAACTATATAATTCACAGACTGAACTATAGTAGTCTCAGACTGAAATATATAATTCATAGACTGAGCTATGGTAGTCACAGACTAAACTATGGTAGTCACAGACTGAACTATGGTAGTCAGAGACTGAGCTATGGTATTCACAGACTGAACTATAGTAGTCATAGACTGAACAACATAACTCACAGACTGAGCTATGGTAGTCACAGACTGAACTATGGTAGTCACAGACTGAACTATAGTAGTCAGAGACTGAACTATAGTAGTCACAAACTGAGCTATGGTAGTCACAGACTGAACTATAGTAGTCACAGACAGAACTATATAATTCACACACTGAATTATAGTAGTAACAGACTGAACTATAGTAGTCATAGACTGAACTATATAATTCACAGACTGAACTATAGTAGTCACAGACTGAACTATAGTCGTCACAGGCAGAGCTATAGTAGTCACAGACTGAACTATAGTAGTCACAGACTGAACTATAGTAGTCACAGACTGAACTATAGTAGTCACAGACTGAACTATAGTAGTCCCAGACTGAATTATAGTAGTCACAGACTGAACGATAGTAGTCACAGACTGAACGATAGTAGTCACAGACTGAACTATAGTAGTCAGAGACTGAACTATAGTAGTCACAGGCAGAGCTATAGTAGTCACAGACTGAACTATAGTAGTCCCAGACTGAACTATAGTAGTCACAGACTGAACTATAGTAGTCACAGGCAGAGCTATAGTAGTCACAGACTGAACTATAGTAGACACAGACTGAACTATAGTAGTCACAGACTGAACTATAGTAGTCACAGACTGAACTATAGTAGTCACAGACTGAACTATAGTAGTCCCAGACTGAACTATAGTAGTCACAGACTGAACGATAGTAGTCCCAGACTGAACTATAGTAGTCACAGACTGAACTATAGTAGTCCCAGACTGAACTATAGTAGTCACAGACTGAACTATATAATTCACAGACTGAACTATAGTAGTCCCAGACTGAACTATAGTAGTCACAGACTGAACTATAGTAGTCACAGACTGAACTATATAATTCACAGACTAAACTATATAATTCACAGACTGAACTAAAGTAGTCACAGACTGAACTATATAATTCACAGACTGAACTCTAGTAGTCACAGACTGAACTATATAATTCACAGACTGAACTATAGTAGTCACAGACTGAACTATATAATTCACAGACTAAACTATATAATTCACAGACTGAACTATATAATTCACAGACTGAACTATAGTAGTCACAGACTGAACTATGGTAGTCTCGGACTGAACTATTGTACTCTCAGACTGAACTATAGTAGTCACAGACTGAACTATATAATTCACAGACTGAACTATAGTAGTCTCAGACTGAACTATAGTAGTCACAGACTGAACTATAGTAGTCACAGACTGAACTATGGTAGTCACAGACTGAACTATGGTAGTCACAGACTGAACTATAGTAGTCACAGACTGAACTATAGTAGTCACAGACTGAACTATATAATTCACAGACTGAACTATAGTAGTCTCAGACTGAACTATGGTAGTTACAGACTGAACTATAGTAGTCTCAGACTGAACTAGAGTAGTCACAGACTTAACTATGGTAGTCTCAGACTGAAACATAGTAGTCACAGACTGAACTATAGTAGTCTCAGACTGAACTATATAATTCACAGACTGAACTATAGTAGTCTCAGACTGAATTATAAAATTCATAGACTGAGCTATGGTAGTCACAGACTAAACTATGGTAGTCACAGACTAAGCTATGGTAGTCATAGACTAAGCTATGGTAGTCACAGACTGAGCTATGGTAGTCACAGACTGAACTATGGTAGTCAGAGACTGAGCTATGGTATTCACAGACTGAACTATAGTAGTCATAGACTGAACAACATAACTCACAGACTGAGCTATGGTAGTCACAGACTGAACTATGGTAGTCACAGACTGAACTATAGTAGTCAGAGACTGAACTATAGTAGTCACAAACTGAGCTATGGTAGTCACAGACTGAACTATAGTAGTCACAGACAGAACTATATAATTCACACACTGAATTATAGTAGTAACAGACTGAACTATAGTAGTCATAGACTGAACTATATAATTCACAGACTGAACTATAGTAGTCACAGACTGAACTATAGTCGTCACAGGCAGAGCTATAGTAGTCACAGACTGAACTATAGTAGTCACAGACTGAACTATAGTAGTCACAGACTGAACTATAGTAGTCACAGACTGAACTATAGTAGTCCCAGACTGAACTATTGTAGTCACAGACTGAACGATAGTAGTCACAGACTGAACGATAGTAGTCACAGACTGAACTATAGTAGTCAGAGACTGAACTATAGTAGTCACAGACTGAACTATATAATTCACAGACTGAACTATAGTAGTCCCAGACTGAACTATAGTAGTCCCAGACTGAACTATAGTAGTCAGAGACTGAACTATAGTAGTCACAAACTGAGCTATGGTAGTCACAGACTGAACTATAGTACTCACAGACATAACTATGGTAGTCACAGAATGAGCTATGGTAGTCTCAGACTGAACTATGGTAGTCAGAAACTTAGCTATAGTATTCACAAACTGAACTATGGTACTCACAGACATAACTATAGTAGTCACAGACTGAACTACAGTAGTCAAAGACTGAACTACAGTAGTCACAGACTGAACTACAGTAGTCACAGACTGAACTATATAATTCACAGACTAAATTATTGTAGTCACAGACTGAACTATGGTAGCCTCAGACTGAAGTATGGTAGTCACAGACTGAACTATAGTAGTCACAGGCAGAGCTATAGTAGTCACAGACTGAACTATTGCAGTCACAGACTGAACTATAGTAGTCACAGACTGAACTATAGTAGTCCCAGACTGAACTATAGTAGTCACAGACTGAACAATAGTAGTCACAGACTGAACGATAGTAGTCACAGACTGAACTATAGTAGTCACAGACTGAACTATAGTAGTCCCAGACTGAACTATAGTAGTCAAAGACTGAGCTATGGTAGTCACAGACTGAACTATAGTAGTCACAGACTGAACTATAGTAGTCACAGACTGAACTATATAATTCACAGACTGAACTATAGTAGTCTCAGACTGAACTATGGTAGTTACAGACTGAACTATGGTAGTCTCAGACTGAAACATAGTAGTCACAGACTGAACTATAGTAGTCTCAGACTGACCTATATAATTCACAGACTGAACTATAGTAGTCTCAGACTGAACTATATAATTCATAGACTTAGCTATGGTAGTCACAGACTAAACTATGGTAGTCACAGACTGAGCTATGGTAGTCACAGACTGAACCATAGCAGTCAAAGACTGAACTACAGTAGTCACAAACTGAACCACAGTAGTCACAGACTGAACTATATAATTCACAGACTGAATTATTGTAGTCACAGACTGAACTATGGTAGCCTCAGACTGAAGTATGGTAGTCACAGACTGAACTATAGTAGTCACAGACAGAACTATATAATTCACACACTGAATTATAGTAGTAACAGACTGAACTATAGTAGTCATAGACTGAACTATATAATTCACAGACTGAACTATAGTAGTCACAGACTGAACTATATAATTCACAGACTGAACTATAGTTGTCACAGACTAAACAATATAATTCACAGACTGAACTCTAGTAGTCACAGACTGAACTATATAATTCACAGACTGAATTATAGTAGTCACAGACTGAACTATAGTAGTCACAGACTGAACTATGGTACTCTCAGACTTAACTATAGTAGTCACAGACTTAACTATAGTAGTCTCAGACTGAACTATACAATTCACAGACTGAACTATAGTAGTCTCAGACTGAACAATAGCAGTCACAGACTGAACTATGGTTGTCTCAGACTTAACTATAGTAGTCACAGACTGAACTATAGTAGTCTCAGACTGAACTATATAATTCACAGACTGAACTACAGTAGTCTCAGACTGAACTATATAATTCATAGACTTAGTTATGGTAGTCATAGACTGAACTATGGTAGTCACAGACTGAGCTATAGTCGTCACAGACAGAACTATATAATTCACACACTGAATTCTAGTAGTAACAGACTGAACTATAGTAGTCATAGACTGAACTATATAATTCACAGACTGAACTATAGTAGTCACAGACTGAACTATAGTAGTCACAGGCAGAGCTATAGTAGTCACAGACTGAACTATAGTAGTCACAGACTGAACTATAGTAGTCACAGACTGAACTATAGTAGTCAGAGACTGAACTATAGTAGTCACAAACTGAGCTATGGTAGTCACAGACTGAACTATAGTACTCACAGACATAACTATGGTAGTCACAGAATGAACTATGGTAGTCAGAAACTTAGCTATAGTATTCACAAACTGAACTATGGTACTCACAGACATAACTATAGTAGTCACAGACTGAACTACAGTAGTCACAGACTGAACCATAGCAGTCAAAGACTGAACTACAGTAGTCACAGACTGAACTACAGAAGTCACAGACTGAACTATATAATTCACAGACTAAATTATTGTAGTCACAGACTGAACTATGGTAGCCTCAGACT
Organism: Salmo salar; assembly: GCF_905237065.1. NCBI lineage: Eukaryota > Metazoa > Chordata > Actinopteri > Salmoniformes > Salmonidae > Salmo > Salmo salar. Next base: position 14,699 of record NW_025548705.1, read on the forward strand.
GAAGTATGGTAGTCACAGACTGAACTATAGTAGTCACAGACAGAACTATATAATTCACACACTGAATTATAGTAGTAACAGACTGAACTATAGTAGTCATAGACTGAACTATATAATTCACAGACTGAACTATAGTAGTCACAGACTGAACTATAGTAGTCACAGGCAGAGCTATAGTAATCACAGACTGAACTATAGTAGTCACAGACTGAACTATAGTAGTCACAGATTGAACTATAGTAGTCCCAGACTGAACTATAGTAGTCACAGACTGAATGATAGTAGTCACAGACTGAACGATAGTAGTCACAGACTGAACTATAGTAGTCACAGACTGAACTATAGTAGTCCCAGACTGAACTATAGTAGTCCCAGACTGAACTATATGATTCACAGACTGAACTATATTAGTCCCAGACTGAACTATAGTAGTCACAGACTGAACTATAGTAGTCACAGACTGAACTATATAATTCACAGACTAAACTATATAATTCACAGACTGAACTATAGTAGTCACAGACTGAACTATATAATTCACAGACTGAACTATAGTAGTCACAGACTGAACTATATAATTCACAGACTGAACTATAGTAGTCTCAGACTGAACTATAGTAGTCACAGACTGAACTATAGTAGTCCCAGACTGAACTATAGTAGTCACAGACTGAACTATATAATTCACAGACTGAACTATAGTAGTCCCAGACTGAACTATAGTAGTCCCAGACTGAACTATAGTAGTCAGAGACTGAACTATAGTAGTCACAAACTGAGCTATGGTAGTCACAGACTGAGCTATGGTAGTCACAGGCTGAACTATGGTAGTCAGAGACTGAGCTATGGTATTCACAGACTGAACTATAGTAGTCATAGACTGAACAACATAACTCACAGACTAAGCTATGGTAGTCACAGACTGAACTATGGTAGTCACAGACTGAACTATAGTAGTCAGAGACTGAACTATAGTAGTCACAAACTGAGCTATGGTAGTCACAGACTGAACTATAGTACTCACAGACATAACTATGGTAGTCACAGAATGAGCTATGGTAGTCACAGACTGAACTATGGTAGTCAGAAACTTAGCTATAGTATTCACAAACTGAACTATGGTACTCACAGACATAACTATAGTAGTCACAGACTGACTACAGTAGTCTCAGACTGAACCATAGCAGTCAAAGACTGAACTACAGTAGTCACAAACTGAACCACAGTAGTCACAGACTGAACTATATAATTCACAGACTGAATTATTGTAGTCACAGACTGAACTATGGTAGCCTCAGACTGAAGTATGGTAGTCACAGACTGAACTATAGTAGTCACAGACAGAACTATATAATTCACACTGAATTATAGTAGTAACAGACTGAACTATAGTAGTCATAGACTGAACTATATAATTCACAGACTGAACTATAGTAGTCACAGACTGAACTATATAATTCACAGACTGAACTATAGTTGTCACAGACTAAACAATATAATTCACAGACTGAACTCTAGTAGTCACAGACTGAACTATATAATTCACAGACTGAATTATAGTAGTCACAGACTGAACTATAGTAGTCACAGACTGAACTATGGTACTCTCAGACTTAACTATAGTAGTCACAGACTTAACTATAGTAGTCTCAGACTGAACTATACAATTCACAGACTGAACTATAGTAGTCTCAGACTGAACAATAGCAGTCACAGACTGAACTATGGTAGTCTCAGACTTAACTATAGTAGTCACAGACTGAACTATAGTAGTCTCAGACTGAACTATATAATTCACAGACTGAACTACAGTAGTCTCAGACTGAACTATATAATTCATAGACTTAGTTATGGTAGTCATAGACTGAACTATGGTAGTCACAGACTGAGCTATAGTCGTCACAGACAGAACTATATAATTCACACACTGAATTATAGTAGTAACAGACTGAACTATAGTAGTCATAGACTGAACTATATAATTCACAGACTGAACTATAGTAGTCACAGACTGAACTATAGTAGTCACAGGCAGAGCTATAGTAGTCACAGACTGAACTATAGTAGTCACAGACTGAACTATAGTAGTCACAGACTGAACTATAGTAGTCAGAGACTGAACTATAGTAGTCACAAACTGAGCTATGGTAGTCACAGACTGAACTATAGTACTCACAGACATAACTATGGTAGTCACAGAATGAACTATGGTAGTCAGAAACTTACCTATAGTATTCACAAACTGAACTATGGTACTCACAGATATAACTATAGTAGTCACAGACTGAACTACAGTAGTCACAGACTGAACCATAGCAGTCAAAGACTGAACTACAGTAGTCACAGACTGAACTACAGAAGTCACAGACTGAACTATATAATTCACAGACTAAATTATTGTAGTCACAGACTGAACTATGGTAGCCTCAGACTGAAGTATGGTAGTCACAGACTGAACTATAGTAGTCACAGACAGAACTATATAATTCACACACTGAATTATAGTAGTAACAGACTGAACTATAGTAGTCATAGACTGAACTATATAATTCACAGACTGAACTATAGTAGTCACAGACTGAACTATAGTAGTCACAGGCAGAGCTATAGTAGTCACAGACTGAACTATAGTAGTCACAGACTGAACTATAGTAGTCACAGACTGAACTATAGTAGTCCCAGACTGAACTATAGTAGTCACAGACTGAATGATAGTAGTCACAGACTGAACGATAGTAGTCACAGACTGAACTATAGTAGTCACAGACTGAACTATAGTAGTCCCAGACTGAAATATAGTAGTCCCAGACTGAACTATATGATTCACAGACTGAACTATATTAGTCCCAGACTGAACTATAGTAGTCACAGACTGAACTATAGTAGTCACAGACTGAACTATATAATTCACAGACTAAACTATATAATTCACAGACTGAACTATAGTAGTCACAGACTGAACTATATAATTCACAGACTGAACTATAGTAGTCACAGACTGAACTATATAATTCACAGACTGAACTATAGTAGTCTCGAGACTGAACTATAGTAGTCACAGACTGAACTATAGTAGTCCCAGACTGAACTATAGTAGTCACAGACTGAACTATATAATTCACAGACTGAACTATAGTAGTCCCAGACTGAACTATAGTAGTCCCAGACTGAACTATAGTAGTCAGAGACTGAACTATAGTAGTCACAAACTGAGCTATGGTAGTCACAGACTGAGCTATGGTAGTCACAGGCTGAACTATGGTAGTCAGAGACTGAGCTATGGTATTCACAGACTGAACTATAGTAGTCATAGACTGAACAACATAACTCACAGACTGAGCTATGGTAGTCACAGACTGAACTATGGTAGTCACAGACTGAACTATAGTAGTCAGAGACTGAACTATAGTAGTCACAAACTGAGCTATGGTAGTCACAGACTGAACTATAGTACTCACAGACATAACTATGGTAGTCACAGAATGAGCTATGGTAGTCACAGACTGAACTATGGTAGTCAGAAACTTAGCTATAGTATTCACAAACTGAACTATGGTACTCACAGACATAACTATAGTAGTCACAGACTGACTACAGTAGTCTCAGACTGAACCATAGCAGTCGAAGACTGAACTACAGTAGTCACAAACTGAACCACAGTAGTCACATACTGAACTATATAATTCACAGACTGAATTATTGTAGTCACAGACTGAACTATGGTAGCCTCAGACTGAAGTATGGTAGTCACAGACTGAACTATAGTAGTCACAGACAGAACTATATAATTCACACTGAATTATAGTAGTAACAGACTGAACTATAGTAGTCATAGACTGAACTATATAATTCACAGACTGAACTATAGTAGTCACAGACTGAACTATATAATTCACAGACTGAACTATAGTTGTCACAGACTAAACAATATAATTCACAGACTGAACTCTAGTAGTCACAGACTGAACTATATAATTCACAGACTGAATTATAGTAGTCACAGACTGAACTATAGTAGTCACAGACTGAACTATGGTACTCTCAGACTTAACTATAGTAGTCACAGACTTAACTATAGTAGTCTCAGACTGAACTATACAATTCACAGACTGAACTATAGTAGTCTCAGACTGAACAATAGCAGTCACAGACTGAACTATGGTAGTCTCAGACTTAACTATAGTAGTCACAGACTGAACTATAGTAGTCTCAGACTGAACTATATAATTCACAGACTGAACTACAGTAGTCTCAGACTGAACTATATAATTCATAGACTTAGTTATGGTAGTCATAGACTGAACTATGGTAGTCACAGACTGAGCTATAGTCGTCACAGACAGAACTATATAATTCACACACTGAATTATAGTAGTAACAGACTGAACTATAGTAGTCATAGACTGAACTATATAATTCACAGACTGAACTATAGTAGTCACAGACTGAACTATAGTAGTCACAGGCAGAGCTATAGTAGTCACAGACTGAACTATAGTAGTCACAGACTGAACTATAGTAGTCACAGACTGAACTATAGTAGTCAGAGACTGAACTATAGTAGTCACAAACTGAGCTATGGTAGTCACAGACTGAACTATAGTACTCACAGACATAACTATGGTAGTCACAGAATGAACTATGGTAGTCAGAAACTTACCTATAGTATTCACAAACTGAACTATGGTACTCACAGATATAACTATAGTAGTCACAGACTGAAATACAGTAGTCACAGACTGAACCATAGCAGTCAAAGACTGAACTACAGTAGTCACAGACTGAACTACATTAGTCACAGACTGAACTATATAATTCACAGACTAAATTATTGTAGTCACAGACTGAACTATGGTAGCCTCAGACTGAAGTATGGTAGTCACAGACTGAACTATAGTAGTCACAGACAGAACTATATAATTCACACACTGAATTATAGTAGTAACAGACTGAACTATAGTAGTCATAGACTGAACTATATAATTCACAGACTGAACTATAGTAGTCACAGACTGAACTATAGTAGTCACAGGCAGAGCTATAGTAGTCACAGACTGAACTATAGTAGTCACAGACTGAACTATAGTAGTCACAGACTGAACTATAGTAGTCCCAGACTGAACTATAGTAGTCACAGACTGAATGATAGTAGTCACAGACTGAACGATAGTAGTCACAGACTGAACTATAGTAGTCACAGACTGAACTATAGTAGTCCCAGACTGAAATATAGTAGTCCCAGACTGAACTATATGATTCACAGACTGAACTATATTAGTCCCAGAATGAACTATAGTAGTCACAGACTGAACTATAGTAGTCACAGACTGAACTATATAATTCACAGACTAAACTATATAATTCACAGACTGAACTATAGTAGTCACAGACTGAACTATATAATTCACAGACTGAACTATAGTAGTCACAGACTGAACTATATAATTCACAGACTGAACTATAGTAGTCTCAGACTGAACTATAGTAGTCACAGACTGAACTATAGTAGTCCCAGACTGAACTATAGTAGTCACAGACTGAACTATATAATTCACAGACTGAACTATAGTAGTCCCAGACTGAACTATAGTAGTCCCAGACTGAACTATAGTAGTCAGAGACTGAACTATAGTAGTCACAAACTGAGCTATGGTAGTCACAGACTGAACTATAGTACTCACAGACATAACTATGGTAGTCACAGAATGAGCTATGGTAGTCACAGACTGAACTATGGTAGTCAGAAACTTATCTATAGTATTCACAAACTGAACTATGGTACTCACAGACATAACTATAGTAGTCACAGACTGAACTACAGTAGTCACAGACTGAACCATAGCAGTCAAAGACTGAACTACAGTAGTCACAGACTGAACTACAGTAGTCACAGACTGAACTATATAATTCACAGACTAAATTATTGAAGTCACAGACTGAACTATGGTAGCCTCAGACTGAAGTATGGTAGTCACAGACTGAACTATAGTAGTCACAGACAGAACTATATAATTCACACACTGAATTATAGTAGTAACAGACTGAACTATAGTAGTCATAGACTGAACTATATAATTCACAGACTGAACTATAGTAGTCACAGACTGAACTATAGTAGTCACAGGCAGAGCTATAGTAGTCACAGACTGAACTATAGCAGTCACAGACTGAACTATAGTAGTCACAGACTGAACTATAGTAGTCCCAGACTGAACTATAGTAGTCACAGACTGAACGATAGTAGTCACAGACTGAACGATAGTAGTCACAGACTGAACGATAGTAGTCACAGACTGAACTATAGTAGTCACAGACATAACTATGGTAGTCACAGAATGAGCTATGGTAGTCACAGACTGAACTATGGTAGTCAGAAACTTATCTATAGTATTCACAAACTGAACTATGGTACTCACAGACATAACTATAGTAGTCACAGACTGAACTACAGTAGTCACAGACTGAACCATAGCAGTCAAAGACTGAACTACAGTAGTCACAGACTGAACTACAGTAGTCACAGACTGAACTATATAATTCACAGACTAAATTATTGAAGTCACAGACTGAACTATGGTAGCCTCAGACTGAAGTATGGTAGTCACAGACTGAACTATAGTAGTCACAGACAGAACTATATAATTCACACACTGAATTATAGTAGTAACAGACTGAACTATAGTAGTCATAGACTGAACTATATAATTCACAGACTGAACTATAGTAGTCACAGACTGAACTATAGTAGTCACAGGCAGAGCTATAGTAGTCACAGACTGAACTATAGCAGTCACAGACTGAACTATAGTAGTCACAGACTGAACTATAGTAGTCCCAGACTGAACTATAGTAGTCACAGACTGAACGATAGTAGTCACAGACTGAACGATAGTAGTCACAGACTGAACGATAGTAGTCACAGACTGAACTATAGTAGTCACAGACTGAACTATAGTAGTCACAGACTGAACTATAGTAGTCACAGACTGAACTATAGTAGTCCCAGACTGAACTATAGTAGTCAAAGACTGAGCTATGGTAGTCACAGACTGAACTATAGTAGTCACAGACTGAACTATAGTAGTCACAGACTGAACTATATAATTCACAGACTGAGCTATAGTAGTCTCAGACTGAACTATGGTAGTTACAGACTGAACTATGGTAGTCTCAGACTGAAACATAGTAGTCACAGACTGAACTATAGTAGTCTCAGACTGACCTATATAATTCACAGACTGAACTATAGTAGTCTCAGACTGAACTATAGTAGTCCCAGACTGAACTATAGTAGTCACAGACTGAACGATAGTAGTCACAGACTGAACTATATAATTCACAGACTGAACTATAGTAGTCCCAGACTGAACTATAGTAGTCACAGAATGAACTATATAATTCACAGACTGAACTATAGTAGTCCCAGACTGAACTATAGTAGTCACAGACTGAACTATAGTAGTCACAGACTGAACTATATAATTCACAGACTAAACTATATAATTCACAGACTGAACTAAAGTAGTCACAGACTGAACTATATAATTCACAGACTGAACTATAGTAGTCACAGACTAAACTATATAATTCGCAGACTGAACTATATAATTCACAGACTGAACTATAGTAGTCACAGACTGAACTATGGTAGTCTCAGACTGAACTATGGTACTCTCAGACTGAACTATAGTAGTCACAGACTGAACTATATAATTCACAGACTGAACTATAGTAGTCTCAGACTGAACTATAGTAGTCACAGACTGAACTATAGTAGTCAAAGACTGAACTATGGTAGTCACAGACTGAACTATGGTAGTCACAGACTGAACTATAGTAGTCACAGACTGAACTATAGTAGTCACAGACTGAACTATATAATTCACAGACTGAACTATAGTAGTCTCAGACTGAACTATAGTAGTTACAGACTGAACTATAGTAGTCTCAGACTGAACTAGAGTAGTCACAGACTGAACTATGGTAGTCTCAGACTGAAACATAGTAGTCACAGACTGAACTATAGTAGTCTCAGACTTAACTATATAATTCACAGACTGAACTCTAGTAGTCTCAGACTGAATTATATAATTCATAGACTGAGCTATGGTAGTCACAGACTAAACTATGGTAGTCACAGACTAAGCTATGGTAGTCATAGACTAAGCTATGGTAGTCACAGACTGAGCTATGGTAGTCACAGACTGAACTATGGTAGTCAGAGACTGAGCTATGCTATTCACAGACTGAACTATAGTAGTCATAGACTGAACTATAGTAGTCCCAGACTGAACTATAGTAGTCACAGACTGAACGATAGTAGTCACAGACTGAACGATAGTAGTCACAGACTGAACTATAGTAGTCACAGACTGAACTATAGTAGTCCCAGACTGAACTATAGTAGTCAAAGACTGAGCTATGGTAGTCACAGACTGAACTATAGTAGTCACAGACTGAACTATAGTAGTCACAGACTGAACTATATAATTCACAGACTGAACTATAGTAGTCTCAGACTGAACTATGGTAGTTACAGACTGAACTATGGTAGTCTCAGACTGAAACATAGTAGTCACAGACTGAACTATAGCAGTCACAGACTGAACTATAGTAGTCACAGACTGAACTATAGTAGTCCCAGACTGAACTATAGTAGTCCCAGACTGAACTATAGTAGTCAAAGACTGAACTATGGTAGTCACAGACTGAACTATGGTAGTCACAGACTGAACTATAGTAGTCACAGACTGAACTATAGTAGTCACAGACTGAACTATATAATTCACAGACTGAACTATAGTAGTCTCAGACTGAACTATAGTAGTTACAGACTGAACTATAGTAGTCTCAGACTGAACTAGAGTAGTCACAGACTGAACTATGGTAGTCTCAGACTGAAACATAGTAGTCACAGACTGAACTATAGTAGTCTCAGACTTAACTATAGTAATTCACAGACTGAACTCTAGTAGTCTCAGACTGAATTATATAATTCATAGACTGAGCTATGGTAGTCACAGACTAAACTATGGTAGTCACAGACTAAGCTATGGTAGTCATAGACTAAGCTATGGTAGTCACAGACTGAGCTATGGTAGTCACAGACTGAACTATGGTAGTCAGAGACTGAGCTATGCTATTCACAGACTGAACTATAGTAGTCATAGACTGAACTATAGTAGTCCCAGACTGAACTATAGTAGTCACAGACTGAACGATAGTAGTCACAGACTGAACGATAGTAGTCACAGACTGAACTATAGTAGTCACAGACTGAACTATAGTAGTCCCAGACTGAACTATAGTAGTCAAAGACTGAGCTATGGTAGTCACAGACTGAACTATAGTAGTCACAGACTGAACTATAGTAGTCACAGACTGAACTATATAATTCACAGACTGAACTATAGTAGTCTCAGACTGAACTATGGTAGTTACAGACTGAACTATGGTAGTCTCAGACTGAAACATAGTAGTCACAGACTGAACTATAGCAGTCACAGACTGAACTATAGTAGTCACAGACTGAACTATAGTAGTCCCAGACTGAACTATAGTAGTCCCAGACTGAACTATAGTAGTCAGAGACTGAACTATAGTAGTCACAAACTGAGCTATGGTAGTCACAGACTGAACTATAGTACTCACAGACATAACTATGGTAGTCACAGAATGAGCTATGGTAGTCACAGACTGAACTATGGTAGTCAGAAACTTATCTATAGTATTCACAAACTGAACTATGGTACTCACAGACATAACTATAGTAGTCACAGACTGAACTACAGTAGTCACAGACTGAACCATAGCAGTCAAAGACTGAACTACAGTAGTCACAGACTGAACTACAGTAGTCACAGACTGAACTATATAATTCACAGACTAAATTATTGGAAGTCACAGACTGAACTATGGTAGCCTCAGACTGAAGTATGGTAGTCACAGACTGAACTATAGTAGTCACAGACAGAACTATATAATTCACACACTGAATTATAGTAGTAACAGACTGAACTATAGTAGTCATAGACTGAACTATATAATTCACAGACTGAACTATAGTAGTCACAGACTGAACTATAGTAGTCACAGGCAGAGCTATAGTAGTCACAGACTGAACTATAGCAGTCACAGACTGAACTATAGTAGTCACAGACTGAACTATAGTAGTCCCAGACTGAACTATAGTAGTCACAGACTGAACGATAGTAGTCACAGACTGAACGATAGTAGTCACAGACTGAACGATAGTAGTCACAGACTGAACTATAGTAGTCACAGACATAACTATGGTAGTCACAGAATGAGCTATGGTAGTCACAGACTGAACTATGGTAGTCGCAAGAAACTTATCTATAGTATTCACAAACTGAACTATGGTACTCCACAGACATAACTATAGTAGTCACAGACTGAACTACAGTAGTCACAGACTGAACCATAGCAGTCAAAGACTGAACTACAGTAGTCACAGACTGAACTACAGTAGTCACAGACTGAACTATATAATTCACAGACTAAATTATTGAAGTCACAGACTGAACTATGGTAGCCTCAGACTGAAGTATGGTAGTCACAGACTGAACTATAGTAGTCACAGACAGAACTATATAATTCACACACTGAATTATAGTAGTAACAGACTGAACTATAGTAGTCATAGACTGAACTATATAATTCACAGACTGAACTATAGTAGTACAGACTGAACTATAGTAGTCACAGGCAGAGCTATAGTAGTCACAGACTGAACTATAGCAGTCACAGACTGAACTATAGTAGT